>NC_135820.1:2404089-2442814 GCF_964213995.1 Mustelus asterias | reverse complement strand
CCTACACTCCAGAGAAAAAAGTCCAAGTCTATTCAGCCTCTCCTTATAACTCAATCCATCAAGTCCTGGTAGCATCCTAGTAAATCTTTTCTGCACTCTTTATAGTTTAATAATATCCTTTCTATAATAGGGTGACCAGAACTGTACACAGTATTCCAAGCGTGGCCTTAGGATAGCTACAGAATACAAATAACATGTTGGAAATTCAGTCCCAGGCTGGATTACTCAATGGTTATGGATGTGGGAATATGTTGATGGATCGAACACACTGTGAATCTCTGTGTCTCTCTCTCTCCCTCTCTCTGCAGGGTCCGTGGACAGCAACTGGGTTGTAGGAGCGACCTTGGAGAAGAAGCTTGTTCCGTTACCTTTGACCTTAGCAATGGGAGCCTTCCTGAACCACAGGAAGAACAAGTTCCAGTGTGGCTTTGGCCTGACGATTGGTTAATCGGGGAGGGGCGGGGGTTTGGAGGGGGGGGGCGGGGCAGGGTGTGGAACAGCCATGTCCGTCTCACCGAGCAGAGGAAGATGAGTTTTTATTTTTACTGGAATGTACAGAGACCTTGTTATCCTGGGTCATTCACTAACGGTACAGCATGCACCGCTGTGGAGGGGGTTGGGGGTGTGAGGGAGGGGGTTGGGGGTGTGAGGGAGGGGGTTGGGGGTGTGAGGGAGGGGGGGGCCGAGGTGGGGAGGGAGGTTCGTGAATTTCCCCAGCTGCGATGAGGCAACGTTGACAGTTGGAGGACTCCCTGCCAACTTGCGGGGCTGGGCCTGTGGGGAGCAGCGCCCTGGCCCCCTCCCTCTCTCCCTCTGCTCACTGCCGTGCACCCCGAGGGCACCGTGATCCAGCACAGGGACCTCTCGCTGATGTTTGAAGTTCTCAATGCCACATTCTCTTCCGCTCCCTCTCTCCCTCGTGCGTTCTCTTTCTCAAGGTCCCTTTTATGCCCCCCTGCACGCGGCCCCCCCCTGCACGCGGCCCCCCCCTGCACGCGGCCCCCCCTGCACGCTGGCCCCCCTCTCCACGCTCGCCACCCCCCCTCCTGCATGCTCGCCCCCCTCTTCCTCCCGCACGCTCCCCCCCTCATTCCTCTCCCACATGTTCCTCCCCCCCCCCCATTCCTCTTCCGCACACTCTCTTCCCCCCCCCCCCCCCCCCATTCCTCTCCCGCACACTCGCGCCCCCCTCCTGAGCTCACTGTTGGGGATGTTGAGTGCAAACTCAGCTGGTGACTGTGGAATTTAACCCGTCTGTGGTTATTTTTTTGAAGAGTCTGAGACAATCTCTTTAGTAACAGTGCAATCTTAAAGCAGCTCCCTCCCTCCCACCGCCACTGCCCCCCCTCTCCCCCCCCCCCCCCCACCGCCACTGCCCCCCCTCTCACCCCCCCCAGTTTTTGTATTTCCAATTCTGTTTTATTTTAAAACTCATTCCTTTCAGGGATAATAGAACGAGCTCAGGATCCTGAGGCAGAATCTTAAGTAGGTTTTATATTGGCGCATTTTTTTTTATTATTCATTCACGGTGTGTCTCTGGCTCGGTCAGCGTTTTGTTGCCTTTTGAGATAGTGGTAGAGTTGCCTCCTCCAGCTGCTGCAGTGCTCGTGTTGGTGTCACAGCGCTGCCCGTCTCGGGTGTGGGAGGGGGACTATTCACTGCTTGTCAGCGAGTGATGTTGAAGCTCCAGACAGTGGGACAGCTGAGCACGGATTATCCAACCTTTCTGGCGTTCGGAGGAACAGAATGAGGCCACTCAGCCCCTCGAATCCATTCCGGCACTCACTTGGATCACAACACATTGTATCTAAGTTCCGTCGAATCTGCCTGCCTAGGTTCCCGAACCCTAATCCACCAGCTCCCACATCACCGTCAATCTCCGCTCTGAGATTCCCCATTGACCCTTCCCAGTGGGCTGGGAGAGTGTGTCCCAGATTCCCCTTTGGGTGAGGATGTGCTTCCTGACGACCTCTTCCCGAAACTCCTGGCTGACTTTGGGATTCTGAACCCGCCCCCGGTTCTGGAATCTCTCGTCCCCCCGGCAGAGGAAATCATTTGTCTCCATCAACCCGGTCCAATCCTTTAATCACCTTGAACCCCTCGATTAGATCCCCCCTGAACTTGTGCAGCGAGGAAAGCCAATCTTTCTACCCCTCTGAAGCGCCTCCCCGTGAGTGGTCGATGTTGCTCTCTGCACAGGGGGCTCAGTGCTGCCATCAGACGCGGTGATGGTGAGGGAGGGCGGGGAGGGGGAGAGGCAGAGGGTCTGGTTCACCGCCGCGGGAGCAATATCAAATCCCATCTTTGGATTCTGCGCCCTTTGACCCTCCCAGCCCCATCTCTCTACCCCCGCCCTCCCTCTCCCCACCCTGGATCGGAGCAGCCTTTGGAATTTCCACTCCCTGCATCCCGCTCCCACCTATCCCCTCTGCAGACTGACAGAGGCGCGAGGTGTCTGTCCGGAATCGAGGGAGAGCTGCAGGAGGAGGGCAGACTGAGGAGGGAGAGAGAGAGAGGGGATGGGCATTGGGGGAGGAGGGGGAGCGGGGGGAGCACAAACTGCCCATCTCTTCAGTTTTGAGGTTAGAAAGGATCGGCACTGCTCACAGAGGCTCACCGGGTACCCAGGCTGCGTCCCCCTCACCTCTGACCCTGTGTCCCGCTTGCCTCCTTTTTGTAATGATAAAGACAGTTGGCCAACCTCACTCATCGCAATCTTGACTCCGAGTCCCTCTGATGTGAGGGCACAAGATTTAAACCCCTGGGGAGGAGATGTACAGAGTGTTTGATACTGTAAGTGAAAGGACACTGCGTGTAAATCATGTTTGATAACTTAAAACAAACAAACCTGTTTTTGCAAATGATGTTTTGCGTTGTACTGTGTTAATAAATAACATGCACACGCCTCAGTGTCCGCACTCTCTCTTCCATCATTTCCTTACTCCTGTCAAACCTTGCCTGAGAGAATTTCAAACCATTCCAGCCTCTTCCTATTTACAACCCTCACTGTCCCCCATCAAACACTCCCAGGACAGGTACAGCACGGGGTTAGATACAGAGTAAAGCTCCCTCTACACTGTCCCCCATCAAACACTCCCAGGACAGGTACAGCACGGGATTAGATACAGAGTAAAGCTCCCTCTACACTGTCCCCATCAAACACTCCCAGGACAGGTACAGCATGGGGTTAGATACAGAGTAAAGCTCCCTCGACACTGTCCCCCATCAAACACTCCCAGGACAGGTACAGCACGGGGCTAGATACAGAGTAAACCTCCCTGTACACTGTCCCCATCAAACATTCCCAGGACAGGTACAGCACGGGGTTAGATACAGAGTAAAGCTCCCTCTACACTGTCCCCCATCAAACACTCCCAGGATAGGTACAGCACAGGGTTAGATACAGAGTAAAGCTCCCTCTGCACTGTCCCATCAAACACACCCAGGACAGGTACAGCACGGGGTTAGATACAGAGTAAAGCTCCCTGTACACTGTCCCCCATCAAACACTCCCAGGACAGGTACAGCACGGGGCTAGATACAGAGTAAAGCTCCCTCTACACTGTCCCCATCAAACACTCCCAGGACAGGTACAGCACGGGGCTAGATACAGAGTAAAGCTCCCTCTACACTGTCCCCATCAAACACTCCCAGGACAGGTACAGCACGGGGTTAGATACAGAGTAAAGCTCCCTCTACACTGTCCCCATCAAACACTCCCAGGACAGGTACAGCATGGGGTTAGATACAGAGTAAAGCTCCCTCTACACTGTCCCCATCAAACACTCCCAGGACAGGTACAGCACGGGGCTAGATACAGAGTAAAGCTCCCTCTACACTGTCCCCATCAAACACTCCCAGGACAGGTACAGCATGGGGTTAGATACAGAGTAAAGCTCCCTCTACACTGTCCCCATCAAACACTCCCAGGACAGGTACAGCACGGGGTTAGATACAGAGTAAAGCTCCCTCTACACTGTCCCCATCAAACACTCCCAGGACAGGTACAGCACGGGGTTAGATACAGAGTAAAGCTCCCTCTACACTGTCCCCATCAAACACTCCCAGGACAGGTACAGCACGGGGTTAGATACAGAGTAAAGCTCCCTCTACACTGTCCCCCATCAAACACTGGTAAGCAATGTGCCATTTAGCCCCTCAAAACTGCCTCATTCAATAAGATGATGCATTGTCTTCCACCTCCGCTCTCTCCTAGTCTATCCCTCATTGTTGGATTCCGCCTTGTATACATTTGATAACTGAGCACCCACAGCTCTCTGGTATCCAACATATTCTGAATGAAGGCTGGGTGGCAGAGTGGTTGGCACTGCTGCCTCTCAGCGCCGGGGACCTGGGTTCGATTCCCGGTTTGAGTTACTGTTTGTGGTTTCACAGGTCGGAGCAACATCGAAGGCCAAAGGGCCTGTACTGCGCTGTAATGTTCTATGTGTGGAGTCTGCATGTTCTCCCCGTGTCTGCGTGGGTTTCCTCCCATAGTCCAAAGATGTTCAGGTTAGGTGGATTGACCATGCTAAATTGACCCAGTGTCCTAAAATGTGTAGGTTAGATAGGTTGGCCATGGTTCCAGGAAGTGGGCCTGGATAAGTCACCCTGTCAGAGAGTGGGTGCAGAGTCAAAGGGCTGAATGGCCTCTTCTGCACTGTCTATAAATCCTCCCTATGTTGGGCCTGACTCTGACGTTGGAAAGATTTGATTGGGAGAAGCTATTTCCTCTGTTGGGGCGGGGGGGTCATTGAGTGGTGATATTGGAGGGAAGCGGAAACCTGTAATTCTCTCCCCACAACAAAGAGGGGAGGGGGTGAGGAGCCAATTGGAGCTTTCAGAGTTGGGATGAATGGTGTTTTGATGGTAAAGTTAGTGACAGGTATGGAACGGGGGCAGGAAAATAAGGCAAGTCATAATTTCATAAGATATAGGAGCAGAATTAGGCCGTTCGGCCCATCGAGTCCACTCCACCGTTCGATCACGGCTGATGTGCTCCTTGTCCCCATTTTCCTGCCTTCTCCTCGTAACCCTTCAACCCATTACCAATTAAAAATCTGTCCAACTCCTCCTCAAATGTACTCACTGTCCCAGCATCCACCGCACTTTGGGGTAGCGAATTCCACAGATTCACAACCCTAAGGGAGAAGTAGTTTCTCCTCTACTCTGTTTTAAATTTGCTGCCCCTGATCCGAAGACTACGACCTCTCACCGTAGAATGCCCCACAAGAGGAAGAATCCGCTCCACGTCTACTTCATCCATACCTTTAGGCATCTTGTACACCTCAATTTGATCTCCCCTCATTCTTCTAAATTCCAGAGAGTTTCGGCCTAAACTGTTCAATCTCTCTTCACATGACAAACCCCTCATCTCTGGAATCAATCTAGTGAACCTCCTCTGAACTGCCTCCAATGTCACTACATCTTTCCTCAAATAAGGGGATCAAAACTGCACAATACCCAGGTGCAGCCTCACCAATGCCTTGTATAGTTGCAACAACACTTCCTTACCTTTATATTCTATTCTTTTAGCTATAAATGCCAACATTCCAGTCATTGAATGCTGGGGAACAGGCTCGAGGGGCTGAATAGCCTTTCCCCTGTTTCCATTCTCTCATAAGGATGATTAAGCCTTGGCGTGGGCATTTCTCATTTTAGGAATTTACCTCCTCCTCCTGCCCCAAGGTGAGCAAACCCTCTGTGTCCCCAAAAATAAGTCCCGCCCCCGCTGCCTGCCCAGGTCAAGCTGTCTCAGGACAGGGATTGGCAGAGGCCCAGCTAGCTGTATGTATCCGCCGGCGATGAGAGAGGCTTGTAAAAGAGGAACAGGCCACAGATGCTCAGAACCAGAAGGAAATCTTTATCCAGATTCATTTCCCCCTCCTGGGGGTCAGTGTCCCTCTTTCGCTCCCCGTGCGTGAGCTGTTGTCTGGCCTGATCAGACCAGAGACAATGGGTGCTGAACCAAGTCTCGCAATGACCTCCCCTCGCAGCCAATAACAACCCAATCAAACCATGGAAGGGATCGGTGCGGCTCCCTTTCCCAACATGGGACATCTCACACTGCCTCAGCGCCAATGAAATCCTTCTCAAAAGGCAGTCACTGTTGTGATGTAGGTGACACCGCAGCCAGATTAGATCCATGGCAATGATACAGCACAGGGAGGGCCATTCAGTCCATCTTGTCCATGCCAACACACAAGAATGATCTTGGGAATGGAAGGTTTGACGCATGAGGAGTGTTTTGAGGACTCTGGGTCTGTACTCAATGGAGTTTAAAAGGATGTGTCGGGGGGGGACCTCATTGAAGCTTATAGAACACTGAAAGGCCTGGAGAGAGTGGACATGGGGAAGATGTTTCCATCAGCAGGTGAGACTAGGACCCGAGGGCATGGCCTCAGAGTAAAGGGCAACCCTTTAGAACTGAGATGAGGAGGAATTTCTTCAGCCAGAGGGTGGCGAATCTGCGGAATTCATGGCCATAGAAGGCTGTGGAGACCAGGTCGCTGAGCGTATTGAAGACATAGATTGGTTGATCAATAAGGGGATCAAAGGTTATGGGGAAAGGCAGGAGAATGGGGGTGAGAAACTTATCAGCCATGATTGAATGGCAGAGCAGACTCGATGGGCCGAATGGCCTAATTCTGCTATATTTTCTGGTCTAATGATCTAAGGACACCCAGGTTCCCTTTCTAATCCCATCTTCCTCCACCCCATCCATATTCCTGTAGCTTACAGAACTTAAGGTGCAAATGCAGCTACTTTTTAGAAAAGTTTAGGGTCTCTGCCTCCACCACCAACTCAGGCAACAAATTCCAGGCACCCACCACCCTCTGCGTAAAATAAGTTCTTCCTCATGTCCCCTCTACACCTCCTGCCACTGAGCTCAAACCTATGACCCCTGGTTATCGAACTTTCTGCTCTATCTCTGCCCCTCACAATTTTATATACCTTAATCATGCCACGATTGGTGGTGGGTCCACAGTTATATGTCATTTATATTAATGATTTGGATGAGAATTAAACTGAGACAAGACATTGGCTCCTCGGCATTGCAGGCCACCCTCTGGCTGTGGGATCCCGCTGTGCGTGAGTGCAGTTGTTGTTATGAGAAAGCAGCCTGTGTGTGAGCCTGTCCCAGCTTGTCCAGCAGCCTTGTTGATGATCTCACGAGTTGTTGATTCCTCTGTCTGATTGTGTTTGAGTTTCCCGTCTCCACCTCCTCCACCCAGGACCTGACATCTGGAAAAAGAAACCCAGCACGCACCTTCCCCGCGGCCCTTCACCACCCAGAGTGCTTGGCAGCGAGTGGCGGACTCTGGGTGGACAGTGGCCGCTGTTGCAATGTTCACCAATTTACACACTGCAAGATCTCAAGTGGGTTCAATCATCCCTTTGCCCAGTGGTGTTGTTTTGAGGGATAAATATTGGGCCCAGGGAGAACCGCCCACCCCCCCCCCCCCCCCCCCCAACAGCACCCTGCCACCCTCCTCATCCCAGCACACCACAGAAGAGACAGGTTAAAGCAAAAATGTGACTGCCAAATGTGACCACTTGGTCCATCTATACTATCCCTTTCTACATATTCCCCACTCCAAGTCACATTCTCCCTACTTCACTCATTCTCATCCCTCTCCAAGATCATCTGGTTTCCTGTCTGGTTTAATCCCCGTCTCCGTTGCCAGGGATAGAGTTGGAGTTGGTTGCGATGGAACAGGGGCTAAAGTCAATGTCTTCATTCTTCCCGATATCTCTGTAACCTCCTCCAGTCCCTACAACTCTCCCTATCTCTGTAACCTCCTCCAGCCCCTACAACTCTCCCTATCTCTGTAACCTCCTCCAGCCCCTACAACTCTCCCTATCTCTGTAACCTCCTCCAGCCCCTAAACCCTCCCTATCTCTGTAACCTCCTCCAGTCCCTACAACTCTCCCTATCTCTGTAACCTCCTGCAGCCCCTACAACCCTCCCTATCTCTGTAACCTCCTCCAGTCCCTACAACCCTCCCTATCTCTGTAACCTCCTCCAGTCCCTACAACTCTCCCTATCTCTGTAACCTCCTCCAGCCCCTACAACCCTCCCTATCTCTGTAACCTCCTCCATCCCCTACAACCATCCCTATCTCTGTAACCTCCTCCAGTCCCTACAACTCTCCCTATCTC
Organism: Mustelus asterias; assembly: GCF_964213995.1. Lineage (NCBI taxonomy): Eukaryota > Metazoa > Chordata > Chondrichthyes > Carcharhiniformes > Triakidae > Mustelus > Mustelus asterias. The sequence goes on along the minus strand of NC_135820.1, from coordinate 2,434,651 downwards.
TGTAACCTCCTCCAGCCCCTACAACCCTCCTGATCTCTGTAATCTCCTCCAGACCCTACACACCCCCCTCCACCCTATGACTGTAACCTCCTCCAGCCCCTATAACTGTCCCTATCTCTGCAATCTCCTCCAGCCCCTATAACTGTCCCTATCTATGTAACCTCCTCCAACCCCTACATCTCTATCTCTGTAACCTCCTCCAGCCCTGACAACCCTCCCTATCTCTGTAACCTCCTCCAGCCCTGACAACCCTCCCTATCTCTGTAATCTCCTCCAGCCCCGACATCCCTCCCTATCTCTGTAACCTCCTCCAACCCTCCCTATCTCTGTAACCTCCTCCAGCCCCTACATCCCTATCTCTGTAACCTCCTCCAGCCCCTACAACCCTCCGAGGTTTCTGCGCTCCTCCAATCCCGGCCTCTTGAGCATCCCCTGATTCCCGTCACTCCGCCATTGGCGGCCTAGAGGGTCCTAAGCTCTAATTCTGCCCCTAAACCTCTTTCTGTCTCTCTGTGTGGAATTTTCCCATTCCATCCGTCCCGGGAATCATAGCGGACAGGACACGGACCATGCAGAGGTTAGTTGACCTCGGGCAGGAACTTCCTGCCTTGTGGGCGAACGTGACCGGAAAATCCCGCCCTCTGTCTCTCTCCATCTCTCTGTCTCACTCTCTCTCTCTGTTTCACTCTCTGTCTCTCTCTCTCACTCTCTGTTTCTCTCTCTGTTTCACTCTCTGTTTCACTCTCTGTTTCACTCTCTGTTTCTCTCTCTGTCTCTCTCTCTCTCTGTCTCTCTCTCTCTCTGTCTCTCTCTCTCTCTGTCTGTCTCTCTCTCTGTCTGTCTCTCTCTCTCCTTGTCTGTCTCTCTCTCTCCCTGTCTGTCTCTGTCTCTCTCTCTGTCTTTTTCTGTCTGTCTCTCTCTCTCCTCCTTTAAGGCACTCCTTAAAACCAACCTCTTTGACCGAGCTTTTGGTCCCCTGTCCCTAACACCTCCTGATGTGTCTTGGGGGTCAGGTGATGTTTGATAATTCCTCCTGTGACCCCTCGGGATGTTCTATTGCATTACAGGTGCTATATCAATGTAAGTAGTTGTTCAATTCTATCAAACAATCTCCTGAGTTCCTTGAATATCCTGTAGAGCTGTCACTGCCTGCGGGGGTGAGGTAAGGGTTGATTCTGAGAGGTGTCTTATTTTTTGGCTGGGTTTGTGTTTGGATGAGGGAAAATCTTGCAATGTAATCATCTTGAGGGCAATGAATCAGACACAGGTGACCACAAAGCAATGTTCACAGAAGGCAGGAGCTAAGGATTACCTCAGGTCATTAACCAGGGACCCAGAACCACGTCAATAAAACCACACTGTGTGCAGAGCCCTTTCACCCACTTTACAACAGATACAGTTAACTCTTTAACTGGAATTACACGCTACTGACACATAACACGCAGCAGTCCCGTGGCAGTACAACTTCCAGCTTGCCCCGATGAATGTGTTCTTTCGATCTGATTGGCTCAATGATAAATTGGGTGATGTCAGCAGCTTGCCAACCATCCCCTCTGGTTGCACAAGTTCAAACTTATCCCGCTCAGTAAAACATTTCATCATCCTGTTTATGTGTCTCTGGTCACAATATCCTGCAAGGTTACTGTGCAAACATCCAAATATATACAAGATAAACATGGCAAATCACACTGGATAAATAGTCAAAATCTCACTGGATAAATATCCCCAAATCACACTGACAAATATCCCCAAATCTCACTACATAAATATATCCAAATCTCACTGGAAAAATATCTCCAAATCTCACTGGAAAAATATCCCCAAATCACACTGGATAAATATCCCCAAATCACACTGGATAAATATCCCCAAACCTCACTGGAAAAATATCCCCAAAACACAATGGATAAATATCCCCAAATCAAACTGAATAAATATCCCCAAATCTCACTGGAATAATGTCCCAAATCTCACTGGATAAATATCCCCAAATCACATTGGATAAATATCCCCAAATCTCACTGCATAAATGCACCCAAATCACACTGGATAAATATCCCCAAAAGACACTGGATAAATATCCCCAGATCACCTGGGAAAATATCCCAAATCTCACTGGATAAATATCCCCAAATCTCACTGGATAAATATGCACAAATCATATTGGATATTTCTTTTGATATTTCTTTTGATAACAAATCATATTGGATAAAGATCCCTGAATCTCACGAGATAAAGATCCCCAAATCTCACTGGATAAATATCTCCAAATATCACTTGATAAGTATACACAAATCACACTGGATAAATATCCCCAAAACACATTGGATAAATATATCCAAATCTCACTGAGAAAATATACTCTCATCACACTGGATAAATATACAGAATTTTCACTGGAAGAATATCCCCAAATCACACTGGATAAATATATACAAATCACACTGGATAAATAACTCCAAATCAGACTGGATAAGTATCCTCAAATCTCACTGGATAAATATCCCCAAATCTCACTGGATAAATATGCACAAATCATATTGGATATTTCTTTTGATATTTCTTTTGATAACAAATCATATTGGATAAAGATCCCTGAATCTCACGAGATAAAGATCCCCAAATCTCACTGGATAAATATCTCCAAATATCACTTGATAAGTATACACAAATCACACTGGATAAATATCCCCAAAACACATTGGATAAATATATCCAAATCTCACTGAGAAAATATACTCTCATCACACTGGATAAATATACAGAATTTTCACTGGAAGAATATCCCCAAATCACACTGGATAAATATATACAAATCACACTGGATAAATAACTCCAAATCAGACTGGATAAGTATCCTCAAATCTCACTGGATAAATTTCCCCAAATCACACTGGATAAATATCCCCAAACCTCACTGGAAAAATATCCCCAAAACACAATGGATAAATATCCCCAAAACACACTGAATAAATATCCCCAAATCTCACTGGAATAATATCCCAAATCTCACTGGATAAATATCCCCAAATCTCACTGGATAAATATCCCCAAATCGCATTGGATAAATATCCCCAAATCTCACTGCATAAATATACCCAATCATACTGGATAAATATCCCCAAAAGACACTGGATAAATATCCCCAGATCACCTGGGAAAATATCCCAAATCTCACTGGATAAATATGCACAAATCGTACTGGATAAATATGCACAAATCATATTGGATAAAGATCCCTGAATCTCATGAGATAAAGATCCCCAAATCTCACTGGATAAATATCTCCAAATATCACTTGATAAGTATACACAAATCACACTGGATAAACGTCCCCAAAACACACTGAATAAATATATCCAAATCTCACTGAGAAAATATACTCTCATCACACTGGATAAATATACAGAATTTTCACTGGAAGAATATCCCCAAATCACACTGGATAAATATATACAAATCACACTGGATAAATAACTCCAAATCAGACTGGATAAGTATCCTCAAATCTCACTGGATAAATTTCCCCAAATCACACTGGATAAATATCCCCAAATCACACTGGAAAAATATCCCCAAATCACACTGAATAAATATCCTCAAATCACACTGGATAAATATACACAAATCTCACTGGATAAATATCCCCAAATCACACTGGATGAATATCTCCAAATCTCATTGAATAAATATACAGAAATCACACTGGATAAAGATCCTTAAATCTCACTGGATAAATATCCCCAAATCTCACTGGATAAATTTTCCCAAATCATACTGGATAAATATCTTCAAATCTGACTGGATAAATATGCACAAATCACACTGGATAAATATCGCCAAATCACACTGGATAAATATCTCCAAATCTCACTGGATAAATATCCCCAAATCACACTGGATAAATATCCCCAAATTTCACTAGATAAATATACACAAATCACACTGGACGAATATACACAAATCACACTGGATAAATATCCCCAAATCACACTAGATAAATATACACAAATCACACTGGATGAATATACACAAATCACACTGGTTAAATATCCCCAAATCTCATTGAATAAATATGCACAAATCACACTGGATAAAGATCCTTAAATCTTACTGGATAAATATCTTCAAATCTGACTGGATAAATATGCACAAATCACACTGGATAAATATCGCCAAATCATACTGGATAAATATCTCCAAATCTCACTGGATAAATATCCCCAAATCACACTGGATAAATATCCCCAAATCTCACTGGATAAATATCCCTAAATCTTACTGGATAAATATATCCAAATCTCACTGGATAATATCCCAAAATCTCATTGGATAAATATATCAAAATCTCACTGGATATATATCTCCAAACCACACTGGATGAAGTTCCTCAAATCACACTGGATAAATATTCCCAAATCCCACTGGATAAATATCCCCAAATCACACTGGATAAATAACTCCAAATCTCATTGGATAATATACACAAATCACACTGGATAAAGATACTCAAATATCACTGGATAAATATCCCCAAATCTCATTGGATAAATTATCCCTAAATCTCACTGGATAAATATCCCCAAATCACACCGGATAAACATCCCCAAATCACACTGGATAAATATACACAAATCACACTGGATAAATATACACAAATCTCACTGGATAAATATACACAAATCTCACTGGATAACTATCCCCAAATCTCACTGGATAAATATCACCAAATCACAGTGGATAAATATCTCCAAATCTCACTGGATAATTATCCCCAAATCACACTGGATAAATATACACAAATCACACTGGATAAATATGCACAAATCACACTGGATAAAGATCCTCTAATCACACTGGATAAATATCCCCAAATCTCACTGGATAAATATCCCCAAATCGCACTGGATAAATATCCCTAAATTTCACTGGATAAATATATCCAAATCTCACTGGATAGATATCCCCAAATCTTACTGGATAAATACCCCTAAATCTCACTGGATAAATATATCCAAATCTCACTGGATAAATATTCCTAAATCTCACTGGATAAATATATTGAAATCTCACTGGATAAATATACACAAATCACACTGGATAAATATCCTCAAAACACACTGGATAAAGATCCCAAAATCATACTGGTTAAATATCCCCAAATCACACTAGATAAATATCCCCAGATCACACTGGATAAATATATCCAAATTACACTGGATAAATATCCCCAGATCACACTGGATAAATATATTCAAATCTCACTGGATATGTATCCCAAATCTTACCAGGTAAATATCCTGGTACAACATTGGTTAAGAATCCTGAAAATGCCGGGATGTGTGGCTTCAGTGCATTTGTGCAGACAAGAGTGAGCATGTGTGAGAATTTATGTTCAAAGTTTGTTTTTATCTATGTGTGCGTGTTTTTATGTATTCTTTCATACATGTAACACATGTGTTATGTGTATGAAAGAAAGCGTGTGTGTGCACGAGTGAGTGTGTGAGATTGTGTATTTGTGTAGATGGGTTTCTTTTTTTACTCATTCGTGGAACGGGGTGTCGCTGGCTGGCCAGCATTTATTGCCCATCCCTAGCTGCCCTTGGAGGGCATTTGAGTGTCAACCACATTGCTGTGGCTCTGGAGTTACATGTAGGCCAGGTCAGGTAAGAGCGGCAGATTTCCTTCCCTAAAGAACATTAGTGAACCAGATGGGTTTTTCCGACAATCGACAATGGTTTCAGGGTCATCAGTGGATTCTTAATTCCAGATATTTTTTATTGAATTCAAATTCCACCATTTGCCATGGCGGGATTTGAACCCGGGTCCCCAGAACATTAGCTGAGTTTCTGGATTAACTGTCTAGCGATGATATCACTGGGCCATCATCTCCCCTTATGTGTGTGTGTGTGACTGTGTGAGAGTGCGTGTGTGTGTACGAGAGTGTGTGAGACTGTGTGAGAGTGTGTTTTTATGTTTGGGAGTGTGTGTGCGTGTGTGACAGAGAGACTGTGAGAGTGTTTTTATGTTTGGGAGTGTGTGTGCGTGTGAGAGAGAGACTGTGAGAGTGTGTTTTTGTGTACGAGGGTGTGTGTGTGAGAATATGTTTGAGACTGTGTAAGAGTGTGTGTGTGAGTGTGTGTGTGTGTATGAGACTGTGAGAGTGTGTTTGTGAGATTGTGTGTGTGTGTGAGACTGTGTAAGAGTGGGTGTGTGAGTGTGTGTGTGAGAGTGGGTGTGAGTGTGTGAGTGTTTATCCACTCCACGAATTTGCACAGATATACAAGTGTACAGTTTAAGCAGGATACGGTGCAGAATATTTGCTGATATTTGCTGACCTTTGCCCCACACTCGCCTCTCTCTCTAACAGAGTGCGGAGCTGGGATTTGCGATTGCCCCATCCCTCAGTGACTCAGGATACACACGGTTGAATCATTGTCACAAGACTGTCTGTCTTTTTAATTGTGGCCCGCACTGTCTAGTCTCACCTTCCCTTTCTATTCCAGTCAGTGAAGTTATTGACATCAGATTAAGCCTGGGGGCCCCCAGGCAGCTGAAGGCACGGAGTTAGCCAAGGCAGAAACATCTGAGGAACATTGAACAGGCCCTGAGATTGACTCTGCTCTGGCAATGCGCTAGTTAATTCACCCAGTTCGATTCCTGTCTGTAATCCACTTGACCAAAGGGTCATGACCATTGACTTTTGAAACCAACTCTGGGCATAGTCTCCCGTCAATGTTCCTCACCCACCGTCCCCCGGTGCCAGGTTTGTGCTGTGGTTCAGACACAGTGAGGCGATTGTCCCATCGTATTTCCAGTGCCGTTAAGATGCAGCAAGTGAGGAAAGAACCCCCCTGCCCTGTTTACTTAGATGTTACTTTGACATGACGAGTGAGAGAAACCACCGTCACACTCACGACATGGCCCACACCCCACGAGGGAGGCGCAACCTTCCCTCTACGTTTACGATCTTACAAAGACACGGCCAGAGAAGGACACGGCACGCTGGCACAGTGGTTAGCACTGCTGCGTCACAGCGGCAGGGACCCGGGTTCAATTCCAGCCGCAGGTCACTGTCTGTGCACATTCTCCCCGTGTCTGCGTGGGTTTCCTCCGGGTATTCCGGTTTCCTCCCACGGTCCAAAGATGTGCGGGTTAGGATGATTGGCCATGCTAAATTGCCCCTTAGAGTCAGTGGGATTAGCAGGGTAAATATATGGGGTTACGGGAATGGGGCCTGGGTGGGATTGTGCACGGTGCAGACTCGATGGGCCGAATGGCCTCCTTCTGCACCGTAGAGATTCTATGATGTTATGACACATTCCCAGCCACATTTACAATGTCACTAAGGCAGAATGAGAGGAGCGATATCTTCTCACCGTGTCTAAGCTGTTGCCATGGTTATGGTGTTGTTAACACGCAATGAGAAGGGGAATCTTCCCGTTCTGTTTACGACTTCACTAAAGGAGTTTGAAAAGCAGGATGAGAATTTGAACAACAGTTCCTGCGGCGGTTGTTTCCGGAAAACTGCCAACACAAACTCCCCAAATTATCCAAAATTCCACTCCACTGAATTGGGAATAACGCCCAATTTCCAGAAATGCCCCGGGACTTTCTCTGATCACCAGATGCCGGTCTGATTATTATGAAAAAAAAGTCATAGATAAAAATAAATAGGAAGTGCTGGAAAAACAGAATAGGTCTCGCAACATCTTCCAAACATTAGCTGTGTCTCCCTCGCCACAGATGCTGCCAGGTTTACCGGCTTATTTCTGTTTATATTTCTGATTCCAGTATTTTTGCTTTTACTCCAGACAGAGTGACACTGGGGAATGTGCAAAGAGATTCACAAGGATGATGTCAGGCTGAGAGTTTTGTACAGGTCAGGGCTTCTATAGAGGGCGGATGGATGGAGTGAGGCAGGGCTATCAAAGTGCTTTCGATAGGGTCGATAGAGAGAACACCAATCTGAGGTCCCTTCCTGCTTCAAGAAGATGACCATCACCTAAGAAAAACCAAGCAGCGTTCCTTAATGACTATCGGCCGGTGGCTCTGACATCCATCATTGTGAAGTGCTTCAAAAGGTTAGTCATGGCACGAATCAATTCCAGCCTCCCGGGCTACCTGGGTCCACTAATGTTTGCCCATTGCCGTAACAGATCCACAGCAGACGCCATTTCCCTGACCCTGCACTCAATCCTGGAAACCTAGATAACAAGGACACCTATTGGCTAAGGCTAAGGCTACTGGAGAGACTTTAAACTAGAAAGGTTGGGGGGAGGGAATCGAAATGAGGGGACTGAGAGCGAGGAGGTTAGCTTGCAAATAGATAAGGAATGTAAACAGGGTAAGAGGGAGGTTAGACGAGTGATGGAGAAGGGAAGTGCTCAGGCTGAAGGTCTGAGATGTGTCTATTTTAATGCCAGGAGTGTAGTGAATAAAGTGGATGAGCTTAGAGCGTGGATTGCTGCTTCGAATTGTGATGTGGTGGCCATTACGGAGACTTGGATGTCTCAGGGACAGGACTGGGTGCTTCAGGTGCCGGGTTTTAGATGTTTCAGGAAGGACAGGGAGGGAGGCAAGAGAGGGGGGGGGAGTGGCACTGTTGATCAGGGATAGTGTCACGGCTGTAGAGAAGGTGGACGCCGTGGAGGGATTGACTACGGAGTCTCTGTGGGTGGAGGTTAGGAACAGGAAGGGGTCGGTAACGTTGCTGGGTGTTTTCTATAGGCCGCCCAATAGTAACAGAGATGTTGAGGAGCAGATGGGGAAACAGATCCTGGAGAGATGTAGGAATAACAGAGTTGTCGTGATGGGAGATTTTAATTTCCCAAACATAGATTGGAATATCCCTAGGGCTAGGGGTTTGGATGGAGAGGAATTTGTTAGGTGTGTCCAGGAGAGTTTCCTGACACAGTATGTGGATAAGCCTACTAGAGGAGAGGCTGTACTTGATCTGGTGCTGGCTAATGAACCTGGACAGGTGGAGGATCTCTCGGTGGGTGAGCATCTTGGGGATAGCGATCATAATTCTATCTCCTTCACGATAGCATTGGAAAGAGATAGGATCAGGCAGGCTAGGAAAGTGTTTCTCTGGAGTAAAGGGAAATACAGTGTCATCAGGGAGGAAATTAGACGGGTAAATTGGAAGGAGGCATTCTTGGGGAAAAGTACCGAAGGAAAGTGGAGGATTTTCAAGGAATGTTTGTCTGGAGCTCTGCATGACAACGTTCCGATGAGACAGGGGGGTGTTGGTAGGGTACGGGAACCGTGGTGCACGAAGGTTGTGATGAACCTGGTGAATAAGAAAAGAGAGGCGAACAGAAGGTTCAGAGAGCTAGGAGGTGTTAAGGATTTAGAGGAGTATACGGGATGTAGGAAGGAGCTTAAGAAGGAAATTAGGAGAGCAAGAAGGGGTCATGAGAAGGCCTTGGCGGGTAAGATTAAGGAGAATCCCAAGGCTTTCTACAAATATGTCAAGAGTAAAAGGATGAGATGTGAAGGCACAGGACCCTTAAAAGGTGAAGGGGGAAAAGTTTGTGCGGAACCGTTAGAAATGGCGGAGCTGCTTAATGAATACTTTACCTCGGTATTCACGGTGGAAAGGGATCTGGGTGGTTGTACTGCTGGTTTGCGGTGGACAGAAAGGATCGAGCATGTGGACATAAAGAAAGAGGATGTGTTGGAACTATTGAATGGCATCAAGGTTGGTAAGTCGCCGGGACCGGATGGGATGTACCCCAGGTTACTGTGGGAGGCGAGGGAGGAGATTGCGGGGCCTTTGGCGATGATCTTTGCATCGTCGATGGAGACGGGAGAGGTTCCGGAAGATTGGAGGATTGCAGATGTGGTCCCTATATTCAAGAAAGGGAACAGGGACAGCCCGGGAAATTACCGACCGGTGAGTCTAACCTCAGTGGTTGGTAAGTTGATGGAGAGGATCCTGAGAGACAGGATTTATGATCATCTAGAGAAGTTTAGTATGATCAAAAGTAGTCAGCACGGCTTTGTCAAGGGCAGGTCGTGCCTTACGAGCCTGGTTGAGTTCTTTGAAAATGTGACCAAACACATTGACGAAGGAAGAGCGGTGGATGTGGTCTATATGGACTTCAGCAAGGCGTTCGATAAGGTCCCCCATGCAAGACTTCTTGAGAAAGTGAGAGGGCATGGGATCCAAGGGGCTGTTGCCTTGTGGATCCAGAACTGGCTTGCCTGCAGAAGGCAGAGAGTGGCTGTGGAGGGGTCTTTCTCTGCATGGAGGTCAGTGACCAGTGGAGTGCCCCAGGGATCTGTTCTGGGACCCTTGCTGTTTGTCATTTTCATAAATGACCTGGATGAGGAAGTGGAGGGATGGGTTGGTAAGTTTGCTGACGACACCAAGGTAGGTGGTGTTGTGGATAGTTTGGAGGGATGTCAGAAGTTGCAGCGAGACATAGATAGAATGCAAGACTGGGCGGAGAAGTGGCAGATGGACTTCAACCCGGATAAGTGTGTGGTGATCCATTTTGGCAGATCCAATGGGATGAAGCAGCAGTATAATATGAAGGGTACCATTCTTAGCAGTGTAGAGGATCAGAAGGACCTTGGGGTCCGGGTCCATAGGACTCTTAAATCGGCCTCGCAGGTGGAGGATGCGGTCAAGAAGGCGTACGGCGTACTGGCCTTCATTAATCGAGGGATTGAGTTTAGGAGTCGGGAGATAATGCTGCAGCTTTATAGGACCCTGGTTAGACCCCACTTGGAGTACTGCGCGCAGTTCTGGTCACCTCATTACAGGAAAGATGTTGAAGCCATTGAAAGGGTGCAGAGGAGATTTACAAGGATGTTGCCTGGATTGGGGGGCATGCCTTATGAGGATAGGTTGAGGGAGCTTGGTCTCTTCTCCCTGGAGAGACGAAGGATGAGAGGTGACCTGATAGAGGTTTACAAGATGTTGAGAGGTCTGGATAGGGTAGACTCTCAGAGGCTATTTCCAAGGGCTGAAATGGTTGCTACGAGAGGACACAGGTTTAAGGTGCTGGGGGGTAGGTACAGAGGAGATGTCAGGGGTAAGTTTTTCACTCAGAGGGTGGTGGGTGAGTGGAATCGGCTGGCGTCGGTGGTGGTGGAGGCAAACTCGTTGGGGTCTTTTAAGAGACTTCTGGATGAGTACATGGGATTTAATGGGATTGAGGGCTATAGATAGGCCTAGAGGTGGGGATGTGATCGGCGCAACTTGTGGGCCGAAGGGCCTGTTTGTGCTGTGGCTTTCTATGTTCTATGTTCTATATGTTCTATGTCAGTCTCCTATTTATTGACTACAGCTCAGTCTTCAACACTATTATTCCCACAAAACTCATCTCCAAACTCCGTGGCCTGGGCCTCGGCTCCTCCCTCTGCGACTGGATCCTGAACTTCCTAACTCACAGACAACAATCAGTAAGGATAGGCAACAACACCTCCTCCACGATCATCCTCAACACCGGTGCCCCACAAGGCTGTGTCCTCAGCCCCCTCACTATACTCCTTATACACCTATGACTGTGCGGCCAAATTCCTCTCCAATTCGATTTTCAAGTTTGCTGACGACACCACCGTACTGGGACGGATCTCAAACAATGACGAGACAGAGTACAGGAATGAGATAGAGAATCTGGTGAACTGGTGCAGCAACAATAATCTCTCCCTCAATGTCAACAAAACGAAGGAGATTGTCATCGGCTTCAGGAAGCTTAAAGGAGAACATGCCTCTGTCTACATCAATGGGGACGAAGTAGAAAGGGTCGAGAATTTCAAGTTTTTATGTGTCCAGATCACCAACAACCTGTCCTGGTCCCCCCATACCGACACTATAGTTAAGAAAGCCCACCAATGCCTCTACTTTCTCAGAAGACTAAGGAAATTTGGCATGTCAGCTACAACTCGCACCAACTTTCACAGATGCACCATAGAAAGCATTCTTTCTCATTGTATCACAGCTTGGTCTGGCTCCTGCTCTGCCCAAGACCGCAAGGAACGACAAAAGGTCGTGAACGAAACACAATCCATCACGCAAACCAGCTTCCCATCCATTGACTCTGTCTACACTTCCCGCTGCCTCGGAAAAGCAGCCAGCATAATTAAAGACCCCACGCAACCCGGACATTCTCTCTTCCAACTTCTTCCGTCGGGAGAAAGATACAAAAGTCTGAGGTCTCGTACCAATCGACTCAAGAACGGCTTCTTCCCTGCTGCCGTCAGACTTTTGAATGGACTTGCCATGCATTAAGTTGATCTTTCTCTACACCCTAGCTATGACTGTAACACTACATTCTGCGCTCTCTCATTTCCTTCTCTATGAACGGTATGCTTTGCCTGTATAGCGTGCAAGAAACAATACTTTTCACTGTATGTTAATACATGTGACAATAATAAATCATATCAAATCAAAGAGATGTTTCCATTTGTTGAGGAGGTGAAGATCAGGAGTAGGAACCATCAACGTGACACAGGCACTAGTAAATCCAATGGGGAATTGAGGGAAGTGGGGAGAATGTGGGATTCGCTCCCACAGGGAGTGGGGAGAATGTAGGACTCGCTCCCACAGGGAGTGGGGGGAATGTGGGACTCGCTCCCACGGGGAGTGGGGAGAATGTGGGACTCGCTCCCACAGGGAGTGGGGGGAATGTGGGACTCGCTCCCATGGGGAGTGGGGAGAATGTGGGACTCGCTCCCACGGGGAGTGGGGAGAATGTGGGGCTCGCTCCCACAGGGAGTGGGGAGAATGTGGGACTCGCTCCCACGGGGAGTGGGGAGAATTTGGAACACGCTCCCAGGGGGGGTGAAGAGAATGTGGGGCTCGCTCCCACAGGGAGTGGGGAGAATGTGGGACTCGCTCCCACGGGGAGTGGGGAGAATGTGCGACTCGCTCCCACAGGGAGTGGGGAGAATGTGGGACTCGCTCCCACGGAGTGTGCGGAGAATGTGGGACTCGCTTCCACAGGGAGTGCGGAGAATGTGGGACTCGCTCCCACAGGGAGTGGGGAGAATGTGGGACTCGCTCCCACAGGGAGTGGGGAGAATGTGGGACTCGCTCCCACAGGGAGTGGGGAGAGTGTGGGACTCGCTTCCACAGGGAGTGCGGAGAATGTGGGACTCGCTCCCACAGGGAGTGGGGAGAGTGTGGGACTCGCTTCCACAGGGAGTGCGGAGAATGTGGGACTCGGTCCCACAGGGAGTGGTTGGCATATGTAATTGAGAAGTTGGATAAACACATGAGGGAGGAAGGAATAGAAGGATTAGATTTTTGTTTAATTTGTTCATGGGATGTTGGCATCTCTGGTTGGGCCAGCATTCATTGCCCATCCCTAATTGCCCCCTGAACTGAGTTGTTCATTTCAGAGGGCAGTTAAGATTCAACCGCATTGCTGTGGCTCTGGAGTCACATGTAGGCCGGACCGGGTAAGGACGGCAGATTTCCTTCCCTAAAGGACATTCGTGAACCAGATGGGTTTTTACGACAATCGGCAATGGTTTCCTGGTCATCAGCAGATTCTTAATTCCAATTTATTATTGAACTCAAATTTCACCATCTGCTGTGGTGGGATTCGAACTCGGAGCCCCAGAGAATTACCCTGGGCCTCTGGATTATTAGCCAGTGACAATACCTCTACACCTCTGCCTCCCAATGGTGATGGGCTGAGAGGAAGAGGGAGTGGGAGGAGGCTCGTGTTGGGCAAAAACCCTGGCACAGAGCAGAGGGGCAGAATGGCCTGCCTGAGGCCTGTGAGTTCTGTGTAATACCATTGCACAACATAGAACAGTGAAACATTATTGGACCTCACGTGACCATTGGCCAACTTGGGCTCCTTTTGACCCCAGGCTCCCTCCTTGACTTGATGATGCAATCAGGAGCCTCGTTGGCCTGGACCTTTGGAACTGTGCAACGTTTGAGGTCTAAAGTTCTGGAAAATTCCTGCCATATAAGCAGCATCAGTCTAAAGGTTATCTTTGTCACTCCCATGCTCTGCAGTCAGATTTCCAGCACAGTCATTGTTTCGATTCTGAACTAGAACCCACCGTCCAGGGTTCAAGTGCCACCCGTTTAAAACGAGCAAATGAGATCAACAAACTGGGTCAAATCATTAGTGGGATCCCAAAGGAGAAGACTACAAAAAAAAACACCCATAAAAATCATCAACTAATGTTCCAGCTCCGGTCCCCATGTGACTCCAGCTCCACATCACGTGGGTCAGAACAGGAAGAGGCCATTCAGCCTTGGGGGAGGCGATGGCCTCATGATATTATCGCTAGACTATTCATCCAGAAACTCAGCAACTCTGTGGACCCAAAAGAGAAAATGCTGGAAAATCTCAGCAGGTCTGGCAGCAGCTGTAAGGAGAGAAAAGAGCTGACGTTTCGAGGCCCGAGGACCCTTTGTCAAAGCATGTTCTGGGGACCCGGGTTCAAATCCCTCCACGGCAGGTGGTGGAATTTCAATTCAATAAAAAAATGTCTGGAATTAAGGATCTACAAGAAACCATTGTCGATTGTCGGAAAAACCCATCGGGTTCAGTAATGTTCTTTAGGGAAGGAAATCTGCCGTCCTTACCTGGTCTGGCCTACATGCGACTCCAGAGCCGCAGCAATGTGGTTAGCTCTGCCGATAAATACCTTTGATTCTTGGGCAATAAATTCTGGACAGCCAGCGATGCTCATGTCCCACAAATTGAAGGAGGGTAATATAAAACTTAGATTATAAAAGCCACTCCATTTAAATTTACTATAATAAGTAGACTAGGTTTACAAGGTACCTTATGTATAGAATAAGGATTCACCATGCGCTGAATACTATATTATATGCAAAGGTATTTAACCAAGTATTATGAAATTAAACTATATTCTTCTCTCCTTATGAACCTTGGACAATGGGGATCGAACTGCTCAACATGACAATAAATAGACAGTAATAAACAGACCAAATTCTTTTACGACAATGGAGTATAGAGAGAGCAGTTCTCCTTATCAGCTTGAGTCAGGCAGCTGCAAGTTAATCAGGGCTTTGGAATGTACGGTTAAATTAATTTAATTTAATCCATTTAGTAATGGGTTGTGGCAGAGTGTCTCACCACCCAAAATTTGAAGGCGTTTTTCGAATTCCTCTTCATTTGTTTTTTTTTCCAATTCTCTTCAATGTACCATTCACCATTTACCCTCCCTGAACTTGCCGCTGTATTCAAGGCATTGCTCAGGTCGCCCCCTAACTGTACAATTCTAGTGAAACCAACATTTCCTCAGTGATTCTTCCTAACACAATGCTCTCAATACTGGATAGCATTGGGTCAATTAGAGGGTAATTGTTCCAGAGTCTATCAACAGGCCAGTTAGAGATGAATTGTTCTAGAGCTGATCAACAGGTCAGTTAGAGATTAATTGTTCTAGAGCTGATCAACAGGTCAGTTAGAGATTAATTGTTCTAGAGTTGATCAACAGGTCAGTTGGAGATTAATTATTCCTATGCAGATCAACTGGACAGTGAGAGATTAAATGTTGTCTGGCAGATCAATAGGTCATTTAGTGGTGAATTATTCTGCTCCATGTGAATTTGATGATAATTGTCCTCAGGAAGATTAACAGGTCAATTATCCTTTAACTGACCCATTGACCTGCCTGAGACCAATTAACCTTTCTCTGAATTACTGATCAGGTGGATCAATTGTTTAGATAAAGAATAATTGCTCTCAAGCAACATAGTTTAATTTCATAATACTTAGTTAAATACCTTTGCATATAGTATAGTATTCAGCGCATGAACATAGAACATAGAACAGTACAGCACAGTACAGGCCCTTCGGCCCACCATGTTGTGCCGAGCTTTGTCTGAAACCCAGATCAAGCTATTTCCTCCCTATCATCCCGAAGTACTCCATGTGCCTATCCAATAGCTTCTTAAATGTTCCTAAAATGTCTGACTCCACTATCCCTGCAGGCAGTCCATTCCACACCCCAACCACTCTCTGAGTAAAAAACCTACCTTGGACATCCTTCCTATATCTCCCACCATGAACCCTATAGTTATGCCCCCTAGTTACTGCTCCATTCACCCGAGGAAATAGCCTTTGAACGTTCACTCTATCTATCCCCTTCATCATTTTATAAACCTCTATTAAGTCTCCCCTCAGCCTCCTCCGCTCCAAAGAGAAAAGCCCAAGTTCCCTCAACCTTTCCTCATAAGGCCTACCCTCCAAACCAGGCGGCATCCTGGTAAATCTCCTTTGCACTCTTTCCAGTGTCTCCACATCCTTCTTGCAGTGAGGTGACCAGAACTGCACAGAATATTCCAAATGTGGTCTCACCAAGGTCCTGGTGAATCCTTATTCTATACATAAGGTACCCTGTAAACCTAGTCTACTTATTATAGTAAATTTAAATGAGTGGCTTTTATACTCTAAGTTTTATATTACCCTCCTTCAATTTGTGGGACATGAGCATCACTGGCTGTCCAGAATTTATTGCCCAAGAATCAAAGGTATTTATCGGCAGAGCTAACCACATTGCTGCGGTCAGTTAGAGGATAATTGCCTGTTCATTTTCCTGAGTAAGAAGTCTCACAACACCAGGTTAAAGTCCAACAGGTTTATTTGGTAGCAAAAGCCACTAGCTTTCGGAGCGCTGCCCCTTCATCAGGTAAGTGGGAGTTCTGTTCACAAACAGGGCATATAAAGACACGAACTCAATTTACAAAGTAATACTTGGAATGCGAGTCTTTACAGCTAATCAAGTCTCAAAGGTACAGACAATGTGAGTGGAGAGAGGGTTAAGCACAGGTTAAAGAGGTGTGTATTGTCTCCAGACAGGACAGTTAGTGAGATTTTGCAAGCCCAGGCAAGCCGTGGGGGTTACAGATAGTGTGACATGAACCCAAGCTCCAGGTTGAGGCCGTCCTCATGTGTGCGGAACCTGGCTATCAGTCTCTGCTCAGTGACTCTGCGTTGTCGTGTGTCATGAAGGCCGCCTTGGAGAACGCTTACCTGAAGATCAGAGGCCGAATGCCCGTGACCGCTGAAGTGTTCCCCAACAGGAAGAGAACACTCTTGCCTGGTGATTGTCGAGTGGTGTTCATTCATCCGTTGTCGTAGCGTCTGCATGGTTTCCCCAATGTACCATGCCTTGGGACATCCTTTCCTGCAGCGTATCAGGTAGACAACGTTGGCCGAGTGGGATGGAAGAGTATGTACCGTGTACCTGGTGGATGGTGTTCTCACGTGAGATGATGGCATCCGTGTCGATGATCCGGCACGTCTTGCAGAGGTTGCTGTGGCAGGGTTGTGTGGTGTTGTGGTCACTGTTCTCCTGAAGGCTGGGTAGTTTGCTGCAGACAATGGTCTGTTTGAGGTTGTGTGGTTGTTTGAAGGCAAGAAGTGGGAGTGTGGGGATGGCCTTGGCGAGATGTTCGTCTTCATCAATGACATGTTGAAGGCTCCGGAGAAGATGCCGTAGCTTCTCCGCTCCGGGGAAGTACTGGACGACGAAGGGTACTCTGTCCGCTGTGTCCCATGTTTGTCTTCTGAGGAGGTCGGTGTGGTTTTTAGCTGTGGCGCGTCGGAACTGTCGATCGATGAGTCGAGCGCCATATCCTGTTCTTATGAGGGCATCTTCCAGTGTCTGGAGGAGTCTTTTGCGATCCTCCTCATCCGAGCAGATCCTGTGTATACGGAGGGCTTGTCCGTAGGGGATGGCTTCTTTAACGTGTTTAGGGTGGAAGCTGGAGAAGTGGAGCATCGCGAGGTTATCCGTGGGCTTGTGGTACAGTGAAGTGCTGAGGTGACCATCCTTGATGGAGATGCGTGTGTCCAAGAATGCAACCGATTCCGGAGAGTAGTCCATGGTGAGTCTGATGGTGGGATGAAACTTGTTGATGTCATCATATAGTTGTTTCAGTGATTGTTCACCATGAGTCCAAAGGAAGAAAATGTCATCGATGTATCTAGTGTATAGCATCGGTTGAAGGTCCTGTGTGGTGAAGAAGTCTTGTGCGAACCTGCGCATGAAGATGTTGGCATATTGAGGTGCGAATTTGGTCCCCTTGGCTGTTCCGTGTGTCTGGATGAAGAAGTGGTTGCTGAAGGTGAAGACATTGTGGTCCAGGATGAAGCGGATGAGTTGTAAAATTGCATCTGGAAACTGGCAGTTGTCGGCGTTGAGTACTGAGGCAGTTGCAGCAATGCCGTCGTCGTGGGGGATGCTGGTGTAGAGTGCCGAGACATCCATTGTGACAAGGAGTGCACACATGAGGATGGCCTCAACAGGGATCTTGAGTTCATGTCACACTATCTGTAACCCCCACGACTTGCCTGGGCTTGCAAAATCTCACAAACTGTCCTGTCTGGTGACAATACACATCTCTTTAACCTCTGCTTAACCCTCTCTCCACTCGCATTGTCTGTACCTTTGAGACTTGATTACCTGTGAAGACTCGCATTCCAACCATTACTTTGTAAATTGAGTTTGTGTCTTTATATGCCCTGCTTGTGAACAGAACTCCCACTCACTCGACGAAGGAGCAGCACTCCGAAAGCTAGTGGCTTTTGCTACTAAATAAACCTGTTGGACTTTAACCTGGTGTTGTGAGACTTCTTACTGTGTTTACCCCAGTCCGATGCCAGCATCTCCACATCATTTTCCTGAGAACAATTATTCTCTAAGTGACCCTACTTAAACCCTGTGGCCTTAAATGAAGACGCATTGTTAAAATGCACTGTGGCAGCAGAATATCATGTCTGGCCTTTGTTAGATAGCATGTCCATTGGCAAACCATCTGAAACACCAATGGATGTCCAAAAGCATTTTAATAGATGACAGAAAGAGGGATTGCATCGTCCAGAACAGTAAGATCCCACATTTGAGTCATAATTCCTGCTGAATTGACCAGGTCTTAACCTGAGTATGAGTGCCAATGTCTTCGATATGTTTGATTTGATTTATTATTATCACATGTATTGGGATAGAGTGAAAAGTATTGTTTCTTACGCGCTATACAAAGCATACCGTTCACAGAGTACATAGGGGAGAAGGAAAGGAGAGAGTGCAGAATGTAGTGTTACAGTCATAGCTAGGATGTAGAGAAAAATTAACTTAATGCGAGGTAGGTCCATTCAAAGGTCTGACAGCAGCAGGGAAGAAGCTGTTCTTGAGTCAGTCGGTATGTGACCTCAGACTTTTGTATCTTTTTCCCAATGGAAGAAGGTGGAAGAGAGAATGCCCGCGGTGTGTGGGGTCCTTAATTATGCTGGCTGCTTTTCCGAGGCAGCGGGAAGTGTAGACGGAGTCAATGCATGTCGGGCTGGTTTGCGTGACGAATTGGGCTACATTTGCGTGACGAATTTGCTGGTTTGCGTGACGAATTGGGTTTGATAAGGTTCACCATGGTAGGCTTCTGCAGAAAATGCAGATGTATGGGATTGGGGGTGATCTAGGAAATTGGATCAGGAATTGGCTAGCGGATAGGAAACAGAGGGTGGTGGTTGATAGTAAATATTCATCATGGAGTGCGGTTACAAGTGGTGTACCTCAGGGATCTGTTTTGGGGCCACTGCTGTTTGTAATATTTATTAATGATCTGGATGAGGGTATAGTTGGGTGGATTAGCAATTTTGCTGATGACACCAAAGTCGGTGGTGTGGTAGACAGTGAGGAAGGGTGTCGTAGTTTGCAGGAAGACTTAGACAGGTTGCAAAGTTGGGCCGAGAGGTGGCGGATGGAGTTTAATGCGGAGAAGTGTGAGGTAATTCACTTTGGTAGGAATAACAGATGTGTTGAGTATAGGGCTAACGGGAGGACTTTGAATAGTGTGGAGGAGCAGAGGGATCTAGGTGTATGTGTGCATAGATCCCTGAAAGTTGGGAATCAAGTAGATAAGGTTGTTAAGAAGGCATATGGTGTCTTGGCGTTTATTGGTAGGGGGATTGAATTTAGGAGTCGTAGCGTTATGTTGCAACTGTACACAACTCTGGTGCGGCCGCACTTGGAGTACTGTGTGCAGTTCTGGTCCCCACATTACAGGAAGGATGTGGAGGCTTTGGAGAGGGTGCAGAGGAGGTTTACCAGGATGTTGCCTGGTATGGAGGGGAGATCCTATGAGGAGAGGCTGAGGGATTTGGGATTGTTTTCGCTGGAAAGGCGGCGGCTAAGAGGGGATCTTATTGAAACATATAAGATGATTAGAGGTTTAGATAGGGTGGATAGTGATAGCCTTTTTCCTCTGATGGAGAAATCCAGCACGAGGGGGCATGGCTTTAAATTGAGGGGGGGTAGTTATAGAACCGATGTCAGGGGTAGGTTCTTTACCCAGAGGGTGGTGAGGGATTGGAATGCCCTGCCAGCATCAGTAGTAAATGCGCCTAGTTTGGGGGCGTTTAAGAGATCCGTAGATAGGTTCATGGACGAAAAGAAATTGGTTTAGGTTGGAGGGTCACAGTTTTTTTTTTAACTGGTCGGTGCAACATCGTGGGCCGAAGGGCCTGTTCTGCGCTGTAATGTTCTATGTTCTATGTTCTATTCACATCCTTTTGTAGTTTCTTGCGGTCTTGGGCAGAGCAGGAGCCATAACAACCAGAAAGAATGCTTTCGATGGTGCATCTGTAAAAGTTGGTGAGAGTCGTAGCAGACATGCCAAATTTCCTTAGTCTTCTGAGAAAGTAGAGGAGTTGGTGTTGATCGTTCTGTTTTCAGGCGCCAGAGTGTGGCGACGAGGGGATTTTCACAATAACTTCATTGTGGTGTTAATGTAAGCCTATTTGTGACACTAATAAATAAACTTAAACTTAAACTGATGTCTGATGGCATACCCAACCCCTTGTTGATAAGTTCTCATTTGTGGATGTTTGTTGTTTGCTACTCATGTGAGTTACTTTGCTCTGGTGGTTGAGGACTCAGCCTTTGCCCCAATGGTTAGCATCCCTGCCTCTGAATCGGAAGGTCTTGGGTTCGAACCCTGCTCCAGGCAGGGTATGGACATGAGAGTTCCAGCGCAGAGTTTTAGGTTGAGATCCAGCTGTGGATCCCAGTGGTTTTGGGTCTGAGGAGCCTTGTCATAAGATGTAGGAGCAGAGTTAGGCCATTCAGCCCATTGAGTCTACTCTGCCATTCAATCATGGCTTGTAGGTTTCTCAATTTCATTCTCCCGCCTTTTCGACGTAACCTTTGACTCCCTTACTAATCAGGAACCTATCTATTTCTGTCTTAAAGACACTCAATGACCCGGCCTCTTCCATGGCAATGAGTTCCACAGACTCACCACCCTCTGGCTAGAATAATTCCTCCACATCTTGGTCCTTTACTCTGAGGCTGGGTCCTAGTCTCTCCTACGAACGGAAACATCTTCTCCACGTCCACTCTATCCATGCTTTTCAGTATTCTGTAAGTTTCAATTAGATCTCCCCTCATCCTTCCAGACTCCATCAAGTACAGACCCAGAGTCCTCAGACGCTCCCCATATGTCAATGTAGGTTGCGAGGATTTTTAAAAAACCCGATAAGACCTGGCACACTGTTCCCAGTAAGAAGTCTCACAACACCAGGTTAAAGTCCAACAGGTTTATTTGGGAGCAAATACCATAAGCTTTCGGAGCGCTGCTCCTTCGTCAGATGGAGTGAAAATGTGCTCTCAAACAGTGCACAGAGACACAAAATCACCCACCAGGCCCCCACCCCCCCACCCCCCCTCCCTCCCTCCCCCAGTCCCCTCTATTGGCTGCTTTTGGCCAATGTTTTTGATTTGATTTGATTTATTATTGTCACATGTATTAGTATACAGTGAAAAATATTGTTTCCTGAACGCTATACAGATAAAACATACCGGACAGAGAGAAGGAAAGAGTCATAGAGGTTTACAGCATGGAAACAGGCCCTTCGGCCCAACTTGTCCATGCTGCCCCTTTTCTAACCGCTAAGCTAGTCCCAGTTGCTGGCATTTGGCCCATATCCCTCTATACCCATCTTACCCAATTAACTGTCTAAATGCTTTTTAAAAGACAAAATTGTACCCGCCTCTACTACTGCCTCTGGCAGCTTGTTCCAGACACTCATCACCCTCTGTGTGAAAAAATTGCCCCTCTGACCCCTTTTGTATCTCTCCCCTTAAACCTATGCCCTCCAATTTTAGACGCCCCTGCCTTTGGGCAAAGACATTGACTATCTAGCTGATCTATGCTCCTCATTATTTTATAGAACTTTATAAGATCACTCCTAAGCCTCCTTTGCCCCAGGGAAAAAGTCCCAGTCTATCCAGCCTCTCCTTATAACTCATGTATTCATCAAATCCTGGTAGCATCCCAGTAAATCTCTTCTGCAGTCTTTCTAGTTTAATAATATCCTTTCCATAATAGGTGACCAGAACTGTACACAGTATTCCAAGTGTGGCCTTACCAATGTCTTGTACAACTTCAAAAGACATCCCAACTCCTGTATTCAAAGTTCTGACCAATGAAACCAAGCATGTTGACTGCCTTCTTCATCACTCTGTCCACCTGTAACTCCACTTTCAAGGAGCTATGAAACTGTACCACGAGAGCTCTTTGCTACATAACTCTCCCCAATGTCTTACCATTAACTGAGTAAGTCCTGCCCTGGTTTGATCTATCAAAATGCATCACTTTGCATTTGTCTAAATTAAACTCAATCTGCCATTTGTCAGACCACTGGCCCAATTGATCAAGATCTCGTTGCAATCCGAGATAATCTTCTTCACTGTCCACTATGCCACTAATCTTGGTGTCATCTGCAAACTTACTAACCATGCTTACTAAATTCTTTTCCAAATCATTTATATAAATGACAAATAACCGTGGACCCAGCACCGATCCCTGAGGCACACCGCTGGTCACAGGCCTCCAGTTTGAAAAACAACCCTCTACAACCACCCTCTACCTTCTGTCATCAAGCCAATTTTGTATCCATTTAGATACCTCACCCTGGATCCCGTGAGATTTAACCTTATGCAACAACCTACCATGCGGTACCTTGTCAAAGGCCTTGCTAAAGTCCATGTAGACAACATCAACTGCACTGCCCTCATCTACCTTCTTGGTTACCCATTCAAAAAACACAATCAAGTTTGTGAGACATGAAAGGTGAGCGTGTTGAATGTAGTGTTACAGTCATAGCGAGGGTGTAGAGAAAGATCAACTTAATGCGAGGTAGGTGCATTCAAAAGTCTGACGGCAGCAGGGAAGAAGCTGCTCTTGAGTTGGTTGGTATGTGATTTCAGACTTTTGTATCTTTTTCCCGATGGGAGAAGGTGGAAGGGAGAATGTCCGGGGTGCGTGGGGTCCTTAATTATGCTGACTGCTTTTCCAAGGCAGCGGGAAGTGTAGACAGAATCAATGGATGGGAGGCTGGTTTGTGTAATGGATTGGGCTACATTCACAACCCTTTGTAGTTTATTGCGGTCTTGGGCAGAGCAGGAGTCATACCAAGCTGTGATACAACCAGAAAGAATGCTTTCTATGGTGCATGCATAAAAGTTGGTGAGAGTTGTAGCTGACATGCTAAATTTCCTTAGTCTTCTGAGAAAGTAGAGGCATTGGTGGGCTTTCTTAACTATAGTGTCAGCATGGGGGGACCAGGACAGATGGAAATGTGTAAAGTGTGTAATGTCTAAAGATACAAAAACAATGTCTGCGCCACCTTGTCACACTGTCGAACCTTCCTGCAACTTAACCCTGATGATATCACCCCAGTCACAAATATTGCAACTCTGCCATCTTGATAAATAATCAAGCCATTAGCTCCTTTCATAATCGCTGGCTCTTTGGAAGGATAAGATTTCCCTAATTACCCGAAACCAATCATATCACAGATCAACCCCCCCTCCTGCCAGCCTTTGAGTTACAACAAGGCAGGGGAGGGGCAGAGGGGGTCATAAATGGTGTTGGAGACTGAGGTCAAAGAGTAGATGAGAGATGGTTGGACTTTAAGATTCCAACGGAGTAGCAGCCCGTCCTTATCAGGCTGGAGACGTGGCTATATATAGCTTAACCAAACTATACAATCAGTCTTCTACACCGCTGCTAACCTCAGGAGGTGAGTGCTCTGAGCTGAGGCAGTATTGTGCATTGAATTGTAACAATAGCTGTGTTATATGTGATTCCAACATTCGGGACGATTCGACAGCGCTGCATTGTTCTAATCGAGCCGCCCACCTACCTGCCCTGTGCTGTCCCCGTGCTGAAGATTAACCAGGAGGATTGCCAGTGTCTGTTACACAGGGACCTGGGTTACTGATTGAACTGGGACTGGGCAGTGGAGACATTGGGGAGACGGACTAGCTACAGAGGCTGTACAGAGGGCGTCGCTGGCTGGCCCAGCATTTATTGCCCACCCCTGAGGGCATTTTAAGAGTCAACCACATTGCTGTGGTTCTGGAGTCACATAGATTCGTAGAATCCCTGCAGTGCAGAAGGAGGCCATTTGGCCCATCATGCCTGCACTGGCAACAATCCCACCCAGGGCCTATCCCCGTGACCCCACGCATTTACCCCGCTAATCCCCTGACACTAAGGGACAATTGATCGAACCTATCCATTTTTGGAGTGTGGGAGGAAACCCACGCAGACACGGGGAGAATGTGCAGACTCTGCACAGACAGTGACCCAAGCCGGGAATTGAACCCTGGTCCCTGGCGCTGTGAGCCAGCAGTGCTAACCGCTGTGCCACTGGGCCGCCCCATGTTGTCCGATGTAAGAGTCATTATAACAGATAGTGCAGTATGGACGGTGGTCAGACCTGGATCAGATAACGAGGTGAAAAATATTCATGTCTCTCTACCTTTTTGGATCTTTTCTAGTTTTGCAATTGAACCCGAAGCCTCCAGCACCATGAAGTGGATCAGCATCGTCCTGGTATTGACAGCCTTGACTGGTGAGTAACACTGGAGTTCCTGTTCCCAGGAGGGGAGGGTAGGTTCGTGGCACTGTTACTAACAATCCAGAGATCCCGAATAATGCTCTAAAAGTGTGAGTTCAGACGCCCAGCAAGGCAGCTGAGGGAATTTAAACTCAATTAGAAGGTAAATACTGTCATAAGCAGGGTGGCACAGTGGTCAGCACTGCTGCCTCACAGCGCCAGGGATCCAGGTTCGATTCTCAGCTTGGATCACTGTCTGTGTGGCGTCTGCATGTTCTCCCCGTGTCTGTGTGGGTTTCCTCCGGGTGCTCCGGTTTCCTCCCACAGTCCAAAGACGTGCGGGTTAGGTGGATTGGCCGTGCTAAATTGCGCCTTAGTGTCAGCGGGGACCAGCTAGGGTAAATGCATGGGATTGTGGGGATGGGGCTTGGTGCAGGCCCGATGGGCCAAATGGCCTCCTGCTGCACTGTAGGGATTCTATGATGATTCTATGAAGAGGCCCTTCGGCCCATCGAGTCTGCACTGACAAAACTACACTAAATCTGCACTAATTCCCCTTTCCAGCACTTGTTTTTAATGTTTATTTATTAGTGTCACAAGTTGGCTTGCATTAATACTGCAATGAAGTTACTGTGAAAATCCCCAAGTTGCCACACTCCGGCACCTGTTTGGATAACACTGAGGGAGAATTTAGCACGGCCAATGCACCTAACCTGCACGTCTTTCAGACCATGGGAGGAAACCGGAGCACCCGGAGGAAACCCACGGAGACACGGGGAGAATGTGCAAACTACACACAGACAGTGACCCAAGCCGGGAATTGAACCCGGGTCCCTGGCGCTGTGAGGCAGCAGTGCTAACCGCTGTGCCACTGTGCCACCCGGGTCATATGACATTTTCAAATGCTCATCCACATACTTTTTAATGGTTGTGAGCTTTCCCACTTCTACCACCCTCCCGGGGAGCGCATTCCAGGCACCCACCACCCTCTGGGTGAAAAAATATTTCCTCAACTCCCTTCTAAACCTCCTGCTCCTCATCTTTAATTTATGCTTAAAATCTAGAATTAGATTGTTCTATTGATTGTTGTAAAAACCCATCTGGTTCACTAATGTTCTTCAGGGAAGGAAATCTGCTGTCCTTACCCGGTCTGGCCTACATGTGACTCCAGAGCCATAGCAATGTGGTTGACTCTCAATTGCCCTCTGAAATGGCCGAGCAAGCCACTTAGTTGTATCAGATTGAAGGAATGAAGGATTGGTGTGGGGTTTTACTGACACCACAGAGAGTCATGCAGTTCAAGAAGATAGTAATCACCTTCTCACAGGTTTTTCTTTCTTTTTATTCATTCGTGGGACATGGGCGTCGCTGGCTGGTCAGCATTTATTGCCCATCCCTAGTTGCTCGAGGACAGTTGAGAATCAACCACATTGCTGTGGCTCTGGAGTCACATGTAGGCCAGACCGGGTAAGGACGGCAGATTTCCTTCCCTGAGGGACATTAGTGAACCAGATGGGTTTTTCCGACAATCGACAATGGTTTCATGGTCATCAGTGGATTCTTAATTCCAGATATTTTTTTTATTGAATTCAAATTCCACCACCTACCATGGCGGGATTCGAACCCGGGTCCCCAGAACATTAGCTGCGTTTCTGGATTTAATAATCCAGCGATAATACCACTAGGCCATCACCTCCCCATGAAGGGCAACAAGTGCCATCCTTGCCAGTGATGCCCATCTCCCCGGAAATGAATGAATAAAAAGCGTTGTCCTTGTCGGCCTCTCCTTGAACTTTGAACTTCTGTGAATTGGTCATGTAGGTGTGGTCACTGTGCTGGCATTAGATAGGGTTTTCTGGATGGGGGGTGTAGGTGGGGGAGGAGTGGGGTGGGGGGGGGGGGGTCCAGGTGAAATATTGACCCTTTAAACCCCGTCGTTGTTCTGGGAAGGTTCTGCTCCCACTCTGAGTCCTGTCAGGATAGGAAGACTCATTGATCACCTCCGCTACCTGCGCACGTGACCCAGCCAGGCAATCCCAGTGCCAGCGCCAAGGGGGTGCTGCAAGATGGACGCCAATGAGGACAAGGCCATTGGTTGGAAGAAGAGCGGCGGGTGGGGTTGGGGGGGTGCGATCCCCAGTGTCGTGCGAGGCATATTTATTTACCCCTCAGCCAACATCACTGGACAACAGAACAGATGATCGAGGCCATTCTCACACGGCGGTTTGTGGGATCTTGCTGTGCGCACATTGGTTGCTGATGTTCCCGAGGTTACCGCAGTGACCGCACTTGGGCACAAGCACTTCAAGTCACCTGGGGTGATTAAAAACGCCTGTTCAGGCACTTTACCCAGGATGCTGCGGGGGCACCTGGCAGCGGCAGGCTTGGCGTGTCGGCTTGGCGTCGGCTAATAAACCAACTTTACTCTGTCAAGCCTCCAAACATTGGTAAATCGCACAGAGGCGGAACAAATGACTTATCTGAGTCAGAACAAGCTATCTGCTCGCTCATGTGACCCTCTGGAGAGTCTGGGATGTGAGCCAATGGCCTGTCCAACATTCTTCCAGCATGAACAAACATCTCAAACAGGTCAAACTGCGGCTGCCACGATTCATTGTGGGATCCTACTGTGCACAAGATGGCTGTCTACCGAGCTAATCGTCACAGCACGTTAACACGATCCCCTGTGACACAGGCTGCAGGAATAATAGTCTTTGCAACGTATTTAGTTTTGAAGTTTATCTCTGTAACCTCCTCCAGCCCCCTACAACCCTCCCTATCTCTGTAACCTCCTCCAGCCCCCTACAACCCTTCCTATCTCTGTAACCTCCTCCAGCTCCTCCAACCCTCCCTATCACTGTAACCTCCTCCAGTCCCTACAGGCCTCACTATCACTGTAACCTCCTCCAGTCCCTACAGTCCTCACTATCTCTGTAATCTCCTCCAGTCCCTACAGCCCTCCCTATCCCTGTAACCTCCTCCAGTCCCCAAAACCCTATCACTGTAACCTCCTTCTGCCCTACAACCCTCCCTATCTCTGTATCCTCCTCCAGTCCCAACAACCCTCCCTATCTCTGTATCCTCCTCCAGTCCCAACAACCCTCCCTATCTCTGTAACCTCCTCCAGTCCCTACAACCCTCCCTATCACTGTAACCTCCTCCAGTCCCTACAACACTCCCTATCTCTGTAACCTCCTCAAGCCCCTACAACCCTCCCTATCTCTGTAACCTCCTCCAGTCCCTACACCCCTCCCTATCTCTGTAACCTCCTCAAGCCCCTACAACCCTCCCTATCTCTGTAACCTCCTCAAGCCCCTACAACCCTCCCTATCTCTGTAACCACCCCCAGTCCCTACAACCCTCTGAGATCTCTGCGCTCCTCCAATTCTGGCCTCTTGAGCATCCCCCGAATCCCATCGCTCCGCCATTGGCGGCTGTGCCTTCAGCTGTCTGGGGGGGCTGTAAGCTCTGGAATTCCCTCCCTAAACTTCTTCACCTCCCTCTGTCTCCATCTCCGTCTCTCTCTCGCTCCATCCTAGAAAGACATTCCTAAAAACTCCCTCTGTGACAGAATTTCTCCTAACGTGGTTCGGGGTCAAATTCTGTTTGTTGATCACTCTGTCTATACCTCCTTGGGGTGTTTCACTGTGTAACAGGTGCTATATCAATGCAACTTGCTGTTGTAGCCCTCATGGCTAATCCAGCCTCTGAATGATGGTGACCCTATCCCCTGACCCAGTGACCTTTCCGTTTTCCCCCAGGGTCTCAGGCCTTTACGTTTCCATGGCAACAGGAGCACCGCACCAGGTTCGAGGAAGCCAAAGCTGCATTCTGGGATTATGTTAGCCAAGCGACAGACATCGCTCAGGAAAACCTGGAGACCATCAAGCAGTCCGAACTGGGAGCTGAAATCAAGTAGGTTCACTTTCCCATCAGATAGAGGAGAGTTAAAATATGGAACGGAGAAAGACTCATTCAGCCCATCCAGCTCCAGCCCTCTAACCCACCTAACTCTCCCATCGAAGACCATCCCTCTAACCCCCTAGCTCTCCCATCAAAGACCACCCCTCTAATCCCCTAACTCTCCATTGAAGACCATTCCTCTTATCACCTAACTCTCCTATTGAAGACCATCTCGCTAATCCCCTAACTCTCCATCAAAAACCATCCCTTTAATCCCCTAACTCTCCATCAAAGACCATCCCTCTAACCCCCTCATTCTCCATCAAAGACCACTCCTCTAATCCCTAACTCTCCATCAAAGGCCATCCCTTTAATCCCCTAACTTTCCATCAAAGACCATCCCTCTAATCCCTAACTTTCCATCGAAGACCATCCCTCTAACCCCCTAACTCCCCCATCGAAGACCATCCCTCTAACCCCCTAACTCTCCCATCGAACACCATTTTGGTTGGGCCTTGCTACTTGCTTGAATCTGTTCTGAGATTATCTCCTTCCCGAACAATTTCTTGAGAAGTGAATTAATGACTGAATTGCTGAAATAATTGAATGAATGAATGAATTAACTGAAGAATTGATGAGTTATTCAATTGAGGAACTAATTGCTCTTGTCCTTTTCTCTTTAATCCAGCAATCGGATCTTACAGAGCATGGACAAAGCTAATCTCTATGCCCTGGAGTTCAGCAATGTGATGAACCCTCTGGCCCAGGACCTGGTGGACAAGTTGAACACCAACGCTGAGATGATGCGACAGCAGATTGTGAGCAACCTGCAGGACGTGAACCACCGGCTGACCCCATACGCTGAGGAGCTGAACGACAAAGTCAACCAGGGCCTGCAGAACCTGCGGGAGACCCTAAGCGAGCAGGTGGACCTGGACGCCGACACCATCCGCCGCGACCTCTCTGCCGGAGTCGAGGAGCTCCAGGAGATGATCCAGCTCAGCATGGAGACCTTCCGGGAGAAGGCGGCGCCTTACTCCGAGGAGATCCAATCCAAGGTGAACCAGGGCATCGAGCAGTTCCGTCAAGGCCTCATCCCCTTCGTGTCCGAGCTTCAGGTTAAGATCGTCAAGAAGGCCCAAGACCTTCAGAAAAACCTGGTGCCCTACGCGGAAGACCTGAGTGGAAAACTCCAAACCTATGACCAGCAAATGCGGGAACGGCTGAATTCCATGTGGGAAAACACAGAACAGGATGTCTAACTCCTTCCCTTTCCCATCAATAAATCAATCATTTCCCCCCGAGATTCCCTTTCTCTCTCTTTCCATCTCAACCGCCTTGAACTTTCTGATTATCCCCCTGGGGAGGAATCCCCACCCTCCGTGTTGTAAATTCTCCTCACTCTCTGCAGTTAAGGGTGACTTCTGGACCAATGTGAAATAAAATTTTAGTGTTGGAGCGTCATAAATGTGGGTCGCCTCCTTTTGTTTTTTCCCCTTTTAGTCGGGAAGGTAATCAGTTTCTCCTTAGCAACTTGCCGTGCCTGGGGACCATGATGCTCTTCACTCTAATCCCCCCAGTGTGTCTTCCTAGTCTGGGGAGGGGTGACGAATGGACAGTGATTGGCCCAATTCCCCTGCCACACACCCCTTACCGCTCCATCCCCCTACACCCGATTGCCCCCCACCACACCCCTTCCCCCACTAGTCCATCCCACACGTGGAGCAGGACGGTGGCACAGTGGTTAGCACTGCTGCCTCACAGCGCCAGGGGCCTGGGTTCGATTCTGGCCTCGGGTG